>NW_023502098.1:0-256 GCF_013396075.1 Fusarium subglutinans | reverse complement strand
TATATTTAGCTATAGCCTAACTAGTAAATAAGATAAAATTTAATATCTATTATAATTAACTATACTCTTTGCCTACAGGCTATTATTAATTAATTTTATATTTATAGCTTTAATAACCCTAAACCTTTTAAAAGGATTTTTAAAAAAAATATCCTATACTTAGATAATTAAGCTTATTTATAGTAAATTACAGGTATTTTATATCCTTTTAAAAAAAAAACTAAAAAGCTTAAAGATTATAAAAAAGCTATAATTT